>NC_050444.1:103898350-103943350 GCF_903995425.1 Onychomys torridus | reverse complement strand
CCTTTCCACTCAAGGAACCTAGTCTGGGTGACACTCACTTTTTTTGAAGGTTTATTTTTGTGTTTGTTTATGTGTGAGAGTTTTGTGTGAGTATAAGCTGCACATGTACAAGTGTCTGTGGAGGCCAGAACAGGGTACTAGATCCTTTGGAGCTGGAGTTACAGGTGGCTATGAACCTTCCACCATGGGTGCTAGAAACCAAACTCAGGTATTTTGGAAGAGCAGCCCGTGCTACTAATCACTAAGCAACCTCTCCAGCCCCACAAGCAACACTTTTAATATGATGGGACTAAGGCTGTTATGAGAGTAACCCCAGCTTCCAGGGAACCATGGGTAGCAGTGAGATGGTGGTGGTGGTGGTTGGGGGTGGGGTGGAGGGTTGGGTTAGGAGAGTCCTTTTAAAATAGGGATCAAAGAGGCCTTGGTGGGCTTTTGTGATGCCTATAAGAAAGCCTTGAAAAGACATGTTTAGCATAGCCATAGGGTTTCTCCACATGGTACTGGGGTTCTTGGGAAGAGTGTAAAACTCGAGTGTGTAGGCTTGCTGCTTTTGGCTGGAGGATATACTGAGAGACCGTGTGGGAACAAGCCCAGCGCAGCTGCCGGCACCTTCAGAGTGTGAGCGGGGAGGCTTCCTCTGCCCGTTGGCTCTGCACTTATCATCAGTTTAAATCAAGGGCCTGTTTTGTCCCAGGTGGTTGGACGGAAGCCCTATCGGCCTCGAGGGAAGCGCTCGCTTAAGCTGACACACTGTTGTTTGTGTAGGCGCAGCCTCTCAGGGATTTAATTTTTTCCTTAATTTGCAAGAATTTAAATCTGCAAAACAGAACAGAGCGACAGCTCCTCACAAGTCCAACTCTTAAGCATAGACGGTGATGAAAGACTGGCCACATTTGGTCCATACATCAATTCTGGCCGCCATCATGTCATTTCATTGGGACGTTTCCCGTCATGCGTCCCTAAAAGAACAGATATTTCCGTGCGCAATCACAATGACACAAACACATCTAAAAATCCAAAGATTAAAGAAACAAATGTTTTCTTTTGCCACTTTCCTCCAAACCCCAATGCTCTATGAAAAAAAAATCGCTAACATACAACAAAGTCCAAAGCAGTTGAAAATGAATGGCTCCCAACACTGACACAGCTCATCCCATCATTCATTAGTAAATCATGGAGATCAGTAAATCTTGCCTCTAAATAGCTCAGCATTAATTTCAAAACCTAGAGCACCACAGCTGCTTGCTTTTCCCCTTTGAAGTAAACTTCGCACTGAAATACAGAAACCCTCAGGCCTAGTTTTGACAATTTCAGGGGCCTAGCCCGGGTTCCTATCTAGATAAAGCCGCTGCCAGCTCTCTAGAGAGTATCCGTGTACCCCTCTGTCAGCCCTGCCCTTCTCTCCCCAGGGTAATTACTGATTTGATTGATTGGATCTGTTTTTCCCACTGAAGATTAGGTCCCTCTATCCTCTGGCTGGCCTTCTCTTCTTTGGAACTCTCTCACCCCTCCTTTCTCTGCAGCTCTTTGATAGCCCAGGCCCTCGCCCAGTTGATTATTTTTGCTTATCAAAGAATCTGTCTCCTCTGCCTATCTGCTCCTCTCCCTGCAGGCTGGCCTGATGCATTTCCTTTACAAACTGCTGTCCTGCTATGGGTGGGCTGCTTAGTTGACATTTCCTGTGGCCCTCCTCAGTGAGCTTCCACTCTACCTTTCTTGTCACTTTTGCTACTTAATACTTCAGTTTTTTTTTTTTTTTTTAATTTTTGTTTTTTGTTTTTTTTTTTTTTTGAGCTGAGGACCGAACCCAGGGCCTTGCGCTTGCTAGGCAAGTGCTCTACCACTGAGCTAAATCCCCAATGATACTATAATTTTATACTGTGTCTGTCCTTGGAGAATTTGACGTGCATACAATGTATTTTGATCATATTCACCCTTAAACCCCTCCTAGCCCCCTTCCCCGTCCCTCCCAACTTCAAGTCCTCTTCTTCTCCTTCTTCTTCTTCTTCTTCTTCTTCTTCTTCTTCTTCTTCTTCTTCTTCTTCTTCTTCTTCTTTAAATAAGCTACAGAGTCCAACATGCTTCTTTTTTCTTGTTCTTAAACATGTTATTCTCTGTAAAGTTTTAATTCCTTTCCTTCCTTCTTGGCAACTTCATTCATATTTTATGGCTCTGCTGTTAGTCCAGATGTCCTCCAAACATGCTATTCCTTCAAGTCATCATGTTCTGCAGCCTGTGGACATTCCTGCCAGGATTTCTTTGCCTCCCCCCCCCCCCCGCCCCTTTCATTTAGTACCCTCAACAGACATGCCTAAACAGTCAGGTGTTCTTGTCCTTAAACTTGGCGTGACCTCAGAACCTTTTCACTAGGCACAAACCCGGGCTGTGGCCTCTGCTGGTTGGCATATGATTTGCAACTCTGTGCCAGTTACTTTCCATGGCTGTGGCAGAACACCTTGATCAAGTCACCTTGTGGAAAATACAGTTTATGTCGGGTTATGGTTCTAGAGTCCATCTTGGCAGGGAGACAGACAGCAGCATGGAAGCAGCAGGTGCGGCAGCCGGAGCTGCAAGCTGAGAGCTCACAGCTCACATCCTCAATGGCAAGTGCAAAGCAGAGAGAGATCTGGTATATATGAGGCTTTGAAACCTCGAAGCCCACTCCCAGTGATGTATGTCCTCTAGCAAGGCCACATCTAGAGGTTATGGGAGATATTCCACTCACACTACCACAATCATCATCATCTCCTCCTTCTCCTTATCTAATAGCCCACTGAGTCCAGTTAGTAATGTCTGCATATGCACAGGTGTAGGGCCATCCACTGGAACATGGGCAACCAACAGCAACCATACCCCTGAAGAAGACTAACTCTCTTCCCTAGTGGCCATCAGCTGCCAGTAACTCCTTAGCTAGGACTTGGTGAACCCCTCCTCTATCCATGCTGGAATGTTGATGGGCTTAGTCTTAGTCTTGTTCAGGTCTTGTCCATGAACCATGACATCTGTGATTTCATGCATTACATAGTCATATTATATTCAGGAGACAATGTTACATAGCTCTGGCTCTTACATTCTTTCTTTCCCTTCTTCGGTGATGCTCCCTAATCATGATAATGGTAGTTGTGGGGTGATATGGGCATCTCTTTTAGGGCTAAGCACTGAATGATCACAGATACTTAGGACTTTGACCAGTTATCAGTCTCTGTGTGGACTGTTGCCCATTTCAAAAAGGAGCTTCTGTGACAAAGGCTGAGAGCAGCAAGAATCTATTTGTATAAACATAAATATTTAGAAGGCAGTTTGGTGACCTGTCCATTCAGCAAAACAACAGCAGTAGGCTTCTCTCCAGGGCCTATGACTTCCATAGCTATGGGCTTTGACCAGGTTTACTACCGAGCACAAATTCTTTTCTGTAAAGCAGGTCTCAAGTCCAATCAGAAGGTATTTGGTTAACTCCATAAGAATTATGCCACTGTTTCACCAGTGGGCACATCTTGATTGGCAGATTGGTATTGAAGCATGCAGGGTCTACTGCTGGGTAAGACTATTGAGGTCTTTTCTGCCCCAGCAGACTTCATAATGCCTTCCAGCACTATCAAAACTAGCTAGCAGGGAGAAGTTTCCAGGTCCATTGCAGGTTGCTTTCTCTAAGTCCTGCAACCAAAGTCTATGTTAGGTAATAGGAACTTGTCTAGTTATGGAGAGTAACCAAGAGCAATGGCAATAGTCTGTATTGTTTTGGGAGCCTTTGAGCCCCCATCCCCTTTGACCAGTACCTCATAGGGAGGTATCCCACAGTGTGTCACTGTGGGGGCGGGTTTTTGTTTAATAACCTATGTCTGCTGGGACCAGCATTATCCACCCACACAGGGTATCTCTGTTTAATACCTTCTTTTAAAAAAAGCTATATATATATTAATTGGCTGATAAACCACTGGCTTTCAGTAAGAGCTGTAGTTTTCTGTAAATCCTTAGTTCTGGTTAACCTGCACTCTACCATCTCCTCTAGCCCCACCCCCATCCCTACTTAACTCCTAATCTCTAGAGTTTTCTCTCTGTACTTTCATATTACACATGTTCATCCATCTTCCTTCACCCACTTCAAGCCTGTTCCTCTCCACCTCTTATGAACTTTTCTAGCTTCCTGAGCTCTACAGGTACTTCTGATGAAGCATATAAATCTCATTTGAAGCTAGGATCCACATACAAGCTATAATATGTGACAACTTTCTCTCCGAGCCTATGTCACTGTGGTGTAACTGGCCCCCATAATCCCATAGGGAGTGGTACTATTGGGAGGTGTGGCTTTGTTGGAGGAAGTGTGTCACTGTGGGGGCAGGCTTTGAGGTTTCCTATGCTCAGGATACTGCCCCGCGTCTCAGTCCATTTCTTGTTGCCTGTAAGATGTAGGACTCTCAGCTATTCCTCCAGTATCACATCTGCCTGCACACCACCATACTTCCCACCATGATGATAATGAACTGAACCTCTGGAACTGTAAGTGAGCAACCCCAATTAAATGTTTTCTTTATAAGAGTTGCTGCGGTCATGGTGTCTCTTCACAGCAATAAAAACCCTAACTAAGACAGTCACCTCACTTTGTGTTCTGCTTTTCAGTTCCACCCATTTTTCCTGCAGATTTCATGATTCGCTTTTTTTTTTCTTTTGTAGTTGAATAAAATTCATTGTCTGTGCACCACATTTTCATTATCCACTCGTGAATTGCTAGCTATGTGGATTGATTGTTTTCTAGCTATGATGAATACAGCAACAATAATCATGGATGTGTTAGTATCTCTGTAGAGGGGTTTGGGGTCCTTTGGGTGTGTCAGAATAGCTGAGTTACACAGTAGTTCTACTTTTAGCTTTGGAGACATCCACACTGATTTGATAGTGGAGTGTTTGGTTGATCTCCACCCACAGCAGATCACACTCCTCTTTCCTCACAGCCTTCCCACCAGTTACTGTCATTTGTTTCCTTGGCAACAGCCACTCTGACTGAGACGAGTTGAGATCTCGAAATAGTTTCAGTTTGCCCTTTTCTGATGGCCCATGCTGTTGAACACTTAAAATGCTTACTCAGGGCTGGTGGGATTGGTCAGGCAGGTACTAAGCCTAACAGCCTGAGTTCAATCCCCAGGACTCACATCGTGGAAGGAGGGGACCAGCTCCTGAAAGTTATCCTCTGATTGCTACAGGCACACTGTGGCATGTGTGTCCCCCCAGTTCTCCATAGACAAATTCACACAAAATAAAAGCCAAAAACTACAAGACATTAATAAAAACAAAGTAAGTATTTTATTAGAAAAATAATGGATGGGAGGGTTGGGGATTTAGCTCAGTGGTAGAGTGCTTGCCTAGCAAGCACAAGGCCCTGGGTTCAGTCCTCAGCTAAAAAAAAAAAAATAATAATAATGGATATTATTTTCATCACATTTTCATACATGTATATCCATGGTACATATTTCATATTCAATCTCCTATTAACATCTCTTCTTCCCCCTCTCCTCTACTACGGGTCCCATTCTTCCTTCAAAGACTCACCCTTCTACTGCATGTCTTGTTTACATGTAGGTTGTTAAATTTTGCATTAGATAGTCATCAAGGTTATATGTTCTCCAACACATGCAAGAGTTCTGATGTGCTTTTCATCACCTAGGACCTGGTCCCCTAAAAGATTAACTACCATTAAAGTGTTGCAGTTTGGAAATCCTGCACCTTCACTGTCATGTGGATGGAGTATTCACTGGAGTTATTTGTATTTCTTAGGCTTTCTAAAAATGATTTATAGGTAAGGTGAGGGTAGGGAGTAGGGAGAGTCTTGTCTAAAGATTGGTAAGAAGTACATGTATGTTCAAAAGTTGTCTTCTTGCTGGGCAGTGGTGGTGCACTCCTTTAATCCCAGCACTTGGGAGGCAGAACCAGGAGGATCTCTGTGAGTTCGAGGCCAGCCTGGTCTACAGAGTGAGATCCAGGACAGGCACCAAAACTACATAGGGAAACCCTGTCTCCAAAACAAAACAAAACAAAACAAAACAAAACAAAACAAGAAAAAGTTGTTTTCTTTTCTGTTGAATGCTCAGTCATAAATGAGACATCTATTTAATCTCCTCCAAAGAGGAGGAAGAAAGCGTGTGAGGTGGAGGGTGGGTCCGAGTATAGTAGAATGCTGTCTTGCGGGCACAGTGCAAGGGTTACACTCTTGAAATCATAGCAATTGTGATTACCTGCACAAGACTGGGCCTGTCAGTGCATAGAGGGAGAAGTTCCTGAGGCCCCACCCTTCCTGGAAGATCTATAGACAGTTAATTGTTGCTGGGAAAGGGAGGACCATTTTCTTCGGTGGTGTAACCATTGGTAAGATGCTTCTGTAAATAACCTTTCACTCC
Organism: Onychomys torridus; assembly: GCF_903995425.1. NCBI lineage: Eukaryota > Metazoa > Chordata > Mammalia > Rodentia > Cricetidae > Onychomys > Onychomys torridus. Next base: position 103,936,961 of record NC_050444.1, on the reverse strand, counting down.
TGTTTCTGAAGCAACCCTAATGAAACTCACTGTGTCACACACACACCACACCCCCCCCACATACCACATACCACATACACACACACACCACATATCACACACACACACACACACACCACATACCACATACACACACACACCACACACACACACCACATACCACATACACACACACACCACACACACCACATACCACACACACATGCCACACACACACACACCACACACACCACATACACACACCACACACACACACACCACATACACACACACCACATACACACACCACACACACACACACCACATACACACACACCACATACCACATACACACACACCACACACACACCACATACCACATACACACACACCACATACACACACCACACACACCACATACACACACACAGCACACACAGCACACACACCACATACACACACACAGCACACACACCACATACACACACACAGCACACACACCACATACACACACACAGCACACACACAGCACACACAGCACACACACCACATACACACACCACATACCACATACACACAACACACACACCACATACCACATACCACATACCACATACACACAACACACACCACATACACACAACACACACACCATATACCACATACACACACACACACCATATACATACACACCATATACATACACACCATATACACACACACCATATACACACACACCACACACACACACCACACACACACCACACACACCACACACACACCACACACACACCACACACACACCACACACACACACACACACCACACACACACCATACACACACACACACACACACACACACACACACACACACGGCCAGAAGTAGGAGGAAACTAACTGGGAAAAGGAAGGGGATTAGTAGGAGTGAGAAGGGGACAAAGTAGGTTAGTGAGGGGTAAGCATGGTCAAGTACATTACATATATTTCAAATGTGTAGTAGCATATTTTAAGGTGTGTTACTTTTGTTCATGTTGCATTTGTTGAACTCTGTGAAGCTGTGTTACTGTGCCTGTGGAAAACACCTGATGGTCTCATAAAGAACTGGTCAATAGCAAGCAGGAGAAAAGATAGGCAGGCCTGGCAGGCAGAGAGAAAACATATAAAGGGAGAAATCTGGGAGAAAGGGAGTGAGAAGAAGCCAGACAAGGGGAGGACATCAGGGGCCAGCCACCCAGCTACAGAACCAGCAAGCCACAGAGTAAGAATTACAGAAGTAAGAGAATGGGAAAAGGCCAGAGGCAAAAGGTAGATATGATAAGTTAAGATAAGGAAAGCTGGCTAGAAACTAAGCCAAGCTAAGCCCGGGCATTCATAAGTAAGAAAAAGCCTCCAAGTGGGATTTATTTGGGGGCCGGGTGGCAGGCCCTTCCAAAAGAGTCAAATACCAGTAATAACACAAATTTCATAATAAGCCCATTATAATGCATACTTAATATATGCTAATAAAAATGTAAAAAGTATCTTGTTTTGTAGTCTATAAAACCATCTTGCTTGACCCTTGCTTTTGGGTATAAGGATTAGAAAACAAGTTAGTTATCTTAAAATTTAAAAACTACTGCTATAGAGTGACTCGATTTTTGGGAAGTATTGGCTCTGTCAATGGGCCTGGATTTCTGGGGCCATGAAGAGAGCAAACTTTTTGCTCCAGGGACATGGATCCTCATCTCAAAATCATCTTGCCTTTAGTGTCTATTTCTGCTCTCCTACTACTCTAGAATCAATGTAAACTACCACTATACAGTGGTGACTTTTATGGCTTGAGTTTGGGAATCCTTGTCCCCACCATACTGAGAATACATTTCCTGTAACAAGTGTGTGTCCCAGCAGCTGTGATAGCTCACAAGATTCCATCTACTGGGAAAAAGGAAAAACAGACTGCAAATCCTTTAAGAGCTTGAACTTTGAGTTCTAAATTGGATAGAAGTGGAAGCCAGTTATGTGGGAGGTGATGCAGGGCTGTGAGTGAGGCTGTTGCTGGCCAGCTGTGTGACCTCAAGCAGGGATGCAATGTCTTTGGGTCTCAGCATCTACAGCTGCATGGTGAAGCAGAGAGGCTGGCTGATCTCCAGGGTCTTTCATGATCCAGCAGTCTATATTCTTTTCTGTTACTATTATTACTTTAATGGCAGTCTCCTGTTTATGCAGTGAAGGAAGTCCCAGAGTTTAAGAGCATTTGGAATCTTATCTACTTGTTGGTATGTCCTGGGATGTTTTCGGTGTCAGTGGAAGACTGAGTATAGCTGAAGAGAGCTTGGATGGATGGGTCAAAGATCTGCCTGTGAACTGACTGCCCTTTGGGTTATCCAAGATGCCACAAACATATACCTCATTAAGTCATATGGCTGTAATTAAGAGCACAGTCTGGTTACATCACCTTCTGGCCATAGGAGCTTGAGCAAGATAACATCTTCTAAGCCTCAGTTTTCAAGTTTGATAAATGGGTATAAAAATGCTTCATGCATAGCATTGCTATGAAGATTACTGGGAAGAAAAACTTCCCTGTGGTGCATAGCAATCACATCCTACATGAAGCCTATTTGAGACAGAGTGCTTGTCAGCCATGTTGTGACCATGAAAATTAGTAATAAGAATAATTATAAAAAGTATTATAGGCAATAAGGGGTACTGAAAGAATATTTGTACAGTGGAGTTAGTATGATTGACACTTTTTTTTGCTTAAACTTTTAATTTTTAGAGTATTACATTTATATCCTCACTTTTCTTTCCCCTTCTAACTCTTCCTGTGTTCCCCCTTCTCAAGTTTATGACCTTTTGCTTATTGTTATGTGCTTAAGTATACACACACACACACACACACACACACACACACACACACACGAGTCCATTAAGCATTGTTTTTTATGTATATGTGTTTAGGGCTGACTATTTGCAATTGAATAACCTCTGAGGAGTTGACCACAGAGAAGACTGATTTCCCCCTTTTTCAGCAGCCACTGATACCTGTAGCTCTTCCTCTAGGGGTGGGACCTAGTGAAAAGTTTCTTATCTGAATTGGTATGTTGACTGGTGTGTCATTATATAAGTCTTATTAAGTCAACCATACTATTTAGATTTCATGGGTTCAGCTTGTCATGTCTAGAAGACACTAGCTAGCAGCAGGCTTTGGGCATCCTGGTCCTCTAACTCTTAAAATCTTTCTGCTCCCTCTTCCTGAGCCAGGTATAGAGGTTGTGTTGTAGCTATAACAATTGGGGTTAGTCCTCTCCAGTTATGGGTAGTTGGCTTAAGGCCAATTAAACAGCTGTTGGCTACCCCCAAGATAATTGTGCCCTGTTACACCATTGTGGGTATTTGACTGGGCCAGTCATATTGTGGTTCATATGCTATGTTTAATTGTATGTTTCACAACAACTAGTAGAGAGGATTTTGAATGTTCTTAGTACAAAGAAATGTTTGAGGTGATGGACATGACAGTTAGTTTTGATTTGGTCACTATATTTTGTATACATGTACTGAAATACACATATACTATAACCCACAAAATATGTACACTTGTTATATCAATGAAAATTAGAAAATTCTAGATGATGAGAAATTAAGATGACAAAATAGAAAAAGAGGTAGGAGCAGAATACTATTGAGTGTCCAAGCAGAGGGAGTATCCAGTCAGTGACAGTGTCCAGTGGCTTGACAGTAGCCCTAGGAAAGCTGTGGGCAGATGGGTTATCAGAATGGCTGGCTCTGTGGGTCGAAGGTAATTGTGAACAGGCAACCCGAGTTGATTCCTGTAACCCACATGAACATGGAAGGAGAGAATAGACTCTCTAAGTTGTTCTTTGTCCTCCACACACATGCTGTGGCTTTGTTTCTCCTCCCCTAAACACATAGTTTAAAAAAATTTAGGTGTGGCATCTAGGATAGGCCTTTGAAAGTAAAGCATTTTGTAGCAGTGGAGTTACAAGAGAAGACCCCATGCAGGGAGGGATGTAGGCTCATCAAGAAGAGGGATGCAGGCTCATCAAGCAGAAGCTCAGAGCTGGAGGTCAAGATGAACTGTGGGAGAAATTCATTTTCTTGTCTTTTAGTATTTCTGATTATGCTACATGAAGGCCATTTTAGAGGATTCAAGACACCAACCGCAAAGATAGAAAACAAAGTTTTGTTTCTTGAGACAACGTCTTGTGTAGCCTAGGCTGGCCATGAACTCACTTTGTAGCTGAAGGTGGCATTGGACTCCTCATCTTCCTGCTTTTACCTCTGGAGTGCTGGGATCACAAGTATGCACCATCAGGCTTGGTTTAAAAATATTTGTAAGCATTTGTGCCCAGCTGTCTTTATAGAAAACATTGAACACCTATGTGGGGCAGTTCCTTTGAACCTTTAAATTATAGACCTATGCTTTCCAGTATAAAAGCTGCTATCACACGTGGCTGCTGAGCTGCTTGTGGCTAGCATGAACTGAGATATACTATAAATGTACAATAAATGCTGGATTTTGAAGAGTATAAAATAAAATAGCACAATAATTTTTATACTGATGGTTTGCTGAAATGAAAGATTTTGGAAAAAACTGAGACTTAAGTAAAGCTTTATGTTTCTTTTTACCACTTTAATGTGACCAACAGGCTTAAGGTGACAGATGTGGTTTGTATTTATTGCTATCGAATGGTGTTATTCTAGAGGGAACCACTCTAAGCCCTGTCATCCATTCTAGGGTAACCCGAGTCACAGATGGCTTGAGCCAGATTCATGTTGGGGGAGTGCCTGGTGATGGGATCTGTGCTGTGTCCACAGCTGGGTCTATTCTTCTGAACTGCAACATTGTTATCTGCATATGAGTCATTGGGCTGGATAGTCTTCACATCCCCTCTCAGTTTTAAAGCTCTGCCTCCAGTTTGGAGCCAGTGTTCAGAGTTAGCTATTATTAATTTTTTTGTGAATTTCACCAAGTACCTATTACACCCTTTTGCAGGTGTCACAGTAAGTTGAGATTGTTTCTTTTCTTCTCTCAAGTGGAAAGACTTTCGAGAGTTCTGCTGAGTTAAAACACTTTTGGCCCTCCCCATTTCGTCCCCTATTGTTGGCTTCATCTGGGCTTTTGTGAGTGGGCACCAGAGCAAGTGGCCAAGGCAGTTGTTCAATGACACTAGCTAGTGTCCCTGCTAGAGAGACTTTTAGTAATTTGGCGCATGGTCACCAAACCTACTTTGTGGAATGCTGATCCACAAACTTTGTTTAGATGCTAATGTGTGCATGTCTTCTGTGTCTGTCTGTTTGTATCTCTGTGTCTCTCTGTGTGTAAATTCAGGCACCTTTGGAGGCCAGAAAAGGGTATTGCATCTCATATATCACACATATATGTGTGTGAGTTGCCCAGTGTAGATGCTGGGACCTGAACTTAGGCCTTCCTCAAGAGCAGCAGGTGCTCTTAACCAAGTCATCTCTTTAGCTCTGTAAATACCTTTCAATTTAGCAGCTCCTCTTCCTATACAGTGACCTTCTTCTCTCTCCCATTCAACTATTATTTGAATTTATTAGATGCTAGGCTAGCTTCCAGGACAGACACCTTAGATTTAGTCTTTATTCCAAGGGTCAGGTAGATGGCCAAAGACATGGATCTCAGAGTCTTGAGAGAAGTGGTAGGGTGCTGCTATGGTAGAGGCAGAGGAAGGAGATGACACCCTTGAGCAAACTTAGACAAGGAAACATTTATTTTTCCCTTAAAAAATGTTAAGATGTCATATATGAGTACTATATTTACACTACTTTCTCATTCCCTCTCCTTCCTCTAACTCCTACCATTTCCCATGACTCCCTCTCAGATCCCCCCCCCCCTCTCACACACACACGGTATATACACATAGCCTGCTGAGTCCATTTATTGTTTATGTGTGTGTGTGTGTGTGTGTGTGTGTGTGTGTGTGTGTGTGTGTGTATGTGTGTAGGGTTGACCAGTTAAGATTGGATTACCTCTCAGAGGGCTTGACCATGGAGAGGACTGATTCTCTCCCAGCTGCCATTAATTACTAGTAGTTCTTCATCTAGGTGCTGGGACTTGTGAGATTTCTCCTGCCCATGTTGGTATGGTAACTAATGGTGTCATATGCAGGTCATGTTTAAGGAACTGTATTGTTAAGATTTAATGGGTACAGCTTTCCTGTCATTCATAGGAGATACCCTTTCAGGAGATGTCCTGATTCTCTGGCTTTTGCAATCTTTCTCCTCTCTCATCTGCAGTGTTCCCTGAGTCTTAGGTGTAGGATTATGTTGTAAGTTGGTGCTGGATGCTCCATGGTCAGTTGTTTTCTGCACTTTGACTAGTTGTAGATTTTAAATTTTTTTAAAAAACGATTTTATGTGTATGAGTGTTTTGTCTGCATGTATGCATGTGAGTGCCTGGTGCTGGCAGAGGTCAAAAGAGGGCACCAGGTTCCCTTGGGTACTGTAGTTATGGAGAGTTCTGAGCTACCATGTGAGTACTGGGAACCAAACCCAGCCCTCTGCAGGAGCAAGTTAATGTATTTCTGTGATGGTCTCCATCTGCTGTGGAAAGAAGCTTCTTTGATGAGAGGTGAGACTGTACTTACATGCAGGTAGAAGGATGATTACTTAGAATGCAGTTGTGAATTACTCTGATCTAGGAAAGAGGCAGTAGTGGATTCTCCTCTATGGTTCATGGCCTCATCACCCACAGAAAGTGGGCGGCTCTGTTTGTAAACCTTGTAAAATTCCAGATAGACATTCCCTCCTTTTGAGTGACCTAAGTTCAGTTAGATGGCTGTTGGTTGACTCTAGGATATAAGTGCCACCACTGCAACTTTTAGAATATCTTGCCAAGTGAAACATTTTTGAACAAAAGTTTTTGATATTTCAAAGTAAGGCAAATACTCAGTTAACTCATAAGTCTGGTAAATAAAACCTGTCTAATAAATATGTCAATTGGAATTTCCCTTAGTGGAACTTCAATCTGTATGGAAACTTATTGCCACATTAAAACCCACTCTCATGATACACACCACATTGCAGAATTTTGCCATTAAATTTATTTTTCTTTTGAAATGAGTGGTTACAATATACTGCATTTAAAAGAGGTAGCCACAGTGCACAAAAAAGAACATTTTACTGGTTTAAAAGGCAGGGGATCTGAATGGGGGAAGGACTGCTCTGCCTGTTCATTATATTGAAAATGCCTGACTCCAAGCTAAGCTTAATAGGATCTTGACTTTTCTCTCAGAGTGTGGGTGAGCAAAAATACATGTGCAGTGGTATTTTTGTTAAGTTGAACTTCCTGACTTTTGGTTTGAGGTTTGTAGAAATCCTAAAATGGTTGGTTTATAGTGAAAACTCAGATAATTGGACTGATTATGAATATAGATGTGAAGGTACTTTATATACAATGGGAAATGTTTTATTTATTTTGCAAACACCAGCTTATCTGCAGAGTGAACTCATCTATGCAACAGCTATTAGATATTTTATAAATATACATAAAATGTAGTAAGCATTGTATATTAAATGCTAAAACGTGTGCTTTAAAAAGAAAAAAAGTTCTGTCGATCATTTCTATTGATCATTTAGCAGCAGAAAGGACAGGGTCTTCTTGTAAATAGGGACATGGTGCCGTCTTCATCCATGTGTTCTCCCTGCACTTTCTGTCATTTCACAGTTCAATGTGGCCATATTAGGTGGGAGACTTAGAAGTCACTTATAAGTTTAAAATCACATGCCATTCTGAGTAGTGTGATTAATTCTATTGCCAGCTCACTAATCATCACTTTGTTCAATGCGTCTACCCCGTGTGTGCTGCTTGCCCTCCAATATTTAGTGAACTGCTCATCTATCAGATCAACTTGTGGTATTGAGGGGATTATGCACAATAACCCTTCTATTACCTAATAACAGTCTTAAAGTACAAAGGCATCTGGATATACCAAGGGAACGAGTAATGTCCTTCCGTAAGTGCAAAGGTGAGTTCTCAACTTAATGAAGAAAAACATCATATGCTGAGATCACCAAGATCTACACTCAGTTATTGCTCACCTCTTTCTAACCTCTTTCTGTGCCTGATTTATAAATTAAACATAGAACTAGGTAAGTATGGATCACATAAATGCAGTACAAATAGGGTTCAGCATTGTCCATGGCTTCAGGCGTCTGGCAGTGGTTTTGGAATGGATCCATACGCAGGGAGACTATATATCAAACATTTACCGTGAGTCAAAAGCATTTTATAATAAAAATGAACAGCGATCGAGACAATATCTTAAGGCCCTTTCTATTTACAAGTGTACAAATGAAACAAAGATGAACAGGAATGTTATGGAAAGGCACTAGCTATTCATGTTGATGAATTGTGGATGATCACAGAGGGATGGACAGAACAGTGGTGGCGGCAGTGATCTGTAAACTTGCCTACTGTTACCTGGAACACAGCCCTCTTACCTTTCACCCTTTTAAAAAAGCAACAGACTACTTTTCAGGACAATTTTACAGTTATAGAAAATTTTGTAGCACATAATTCCATATATCTTTTCCTTTTATTAACATTTTGTATCAGCATTATGATTTGTTGTATAAATAAAGCAATTTTGGTAGATATGAACGAAAGTTAAATATATACATGCATATGCACACCATATATTTAACAAATATGTTTAATATATATAAATAATGTGCACACGCACATATATTATTTATTGGTGCTTAGAACTGAACCTAGGACATCATGCATGTTAATCAGCTTTGCTACCACTGATCTGTGTACCCCAACTGTCATTTTTTTTACTTTTTAAAATTTAAAAAAAATTTCAAATTAATTTTTTTACAGCTATTACTATTTTATATTATGGTTATTTTTTGCCAAGAGTGGTGGGATCACACAACTGTAGTACTGACACCTGGAAGGCTAAGGCTGAAGGATGTGTAACTTTGTAAGAAAGCTGACAACCTGAGAGTTTGAGATCAGCCAGGGCCATATGGCAATACCCTGCCTCTAACAAAACTAACTGACCAGCCAACCAAAACAAATACTTTCTATATTATTACTACTGTTTTTTATTCTGGTATTTGAGATAGAGCCTTATAGTCTAGGTCATAGGTCAGTTTATGTAGCCCAGGCTGACCCCATACTTGTGATTCTCTTGCCTCTACTTCCTGAGTGCTGGTATTACATGCTGTGCCTTATTTCTGTTGATTTTAACAAATGTCTAGATCTCATGTGTTCTCATTTGTTTTCTGTTGCTATGCTAGAACACTCTGACCAAAAGCAAATTAGGGAGGGAAGGGTTTATTCGGCTTATACTCCAGGATGCAGTCAGTCCATCATTGAGGGAAGTTGGGGCAGGAACTCAGGCAGAGCCCCCATGAAGGAATGCTGCTTACTGGCTTGTTCACTGGCTCAGCTATTTTTTTTTTTCTTTTTTATACAGCCTATACTCATCTGCTTAGGGATGGTGCTACTCACAGTGGGCTGGGCCCTTCCATATCAACCATCAAGTCAAGCCAATCTCTCACAGACCTGTCCACAGGGCAGTTGATTGAGGCCATTCCTCAAAGAGGCTCCCCTTTTCCAGGTGACTCTGAGTTGTATCACACGACCTGGTACAGATCCATGTAGGCCTTGTGCATGCTGCTTCAATCTCTGTGCGTTCATATGAGCTTTGATTCTATTGATTTAGAGTGCTTTGTTCCTCTGGTGTCCGCCATCCCCTCTAGCTTTTTACTCTTTCTGCTCTTCCTCCTCAGGGTTCCCTGAGCCCCGAGGGGAGGGATTTGATAGAGACATCATGTGTAGGGCTGAGTGTTCCAAGGTCTCTCACTTCGTGTAATGTCTGGCTGAAGGTCTCTGTGTTTGTTCCCATCTGCTGCAGGAGGAGGCTTCTCTGATGATGGCTGAGCAAGGCATGGATCTGCTTTCCTGTCTGGAGTCTAGATATACTACACTATCTGTTCGATTACTACCTTTAGTTAGTCGCTTCAGTTTTGTGTGATTATCAGTAAGGCTGTTAAAATATACATGACAACTTGTCAATTTTGGATTTAACTGGGTAAATTCTTGGGATGTGATTCTTTTTTAGTAAGACTGTGTTGTGTGTACCTTTGAAAAAAACTGGCTAGCTGAGGGCTAGGGGTTTAATTCAGTCATGAGGCAGTGTGGGGCTCCATCTAGAGCCCTGCAAAACAAATAGGTGACAAGAAAGCCCGCCTTCTAGCTGTGTACTTAAATCTCTCTCTCTCTCTCTCTCTCTCTCTCTCTCTCTCTTCTCTCTCTCTCTCTCTCTCTCTCTCTCTCTCTCTCTTCTCTCTCTCTCTCTCTCTCTCTCTCTCTCTCTCTCTCTCTCTCTACTTACTTACTTACTTACTTACTTACTTACTTACTTACTTACTTTTAGTGAGACAAGATCCCTTCATGTAACTCAGCTTGGCTCCAAATTTGAGTTTCTCCCACTTGTGTCTCTTGAGTGCAGAGAGCATGGCTTACCACTTTACACCATTATCAGCAAAGACTTAAGAGTTCCTGCTCTCCTGCATCCTTTGGCTTTACACTGAGCAGCTATGAAGTCCTGGTCTCTCTCATCTTTGATTCCCTCCCCCTTGTGCTGTCCCAGAGCATTATGTTTTGATTTCTGTAATTAAAATTTAAGCTGTGTGGTGTTGTAAGCCTGTAATCTTTGCCTTTGAGAGGCCAAAGCAAGAAGATTTTGAGTTTGAGATCATGGGGCTATATAATAAGACCTAGTTAAAACAAAAGTTAAAAATATTAATGTTATTTCTTGGTATTGTTAAGGTGGAAATCATTGATGGGATGTTTGTCTTAACATACTGGTATCTGCCATCTTACACCCATCAGAATGGCTAAGATCAAGAACACAAATGACAGCTTATGCTGGAGAGGCTGTGGAACAAGGGGGAACTCTCCTCCATTGCTGGTGGGAATGCAAACTTGTACAGCCACTTTGGAAGTCAGTGTGGTGGTTTCTCAGAAAACTGGGAATCAATTTACCATAAGACTCATCTATACCACTCTTGGGCATATGTCCAAGCGTTGCTCAATCATACCACAAGGACACTTGCTCAACTATGTTCATAGTGGCACTATTTATAATAAACAGCCTGAAAACAATTTAGATGCCCTTCAATCAAAAAATGGATAAAGAAAATGTGGTACATTTATACAATGGAGTATTACTCAGCTGTAAAAAACAATGGCATTATGAAATTTGCAGGAAAATGGATGGGACTAGAAAAAAATTATCCTGAGTGAGGTAACCCATACCCAGAAAGACAAACATGGTATGTACTCACTCATAAGTGGATATTAGATGTAAAGTAAAGAAGAACCAGGCTACAGTCCATAGCCCCAGAGAGGCCAGGAAACAAGGAGGACCTAAAGAGGGATGCATGGATTTCTCTAGGAAGGGGAAATAGAAGAGATCTCCTGGGAAAACTGGGCATGGTGTGTGTGTGGGAATGGAACCTTGAAGGATTGGGGTGGGTGGCTTGGAGGTGGAACAGAGGGGAAAAAATAAGAAAAACATTAAAAACAACAACAAAACCTCCCAAACCAAACCAAACCAAAAACAAAGATATTGGTATCTGTTGGTTTGCCAGCTCATGGGCATTGTGTGTAGATACACAAATAAGTTATACATTACTTTGCTGTCGGATGTCTTTCTGTATGCTGTGAATATGTGTTGCTTCCATTGGCTAATAAATAAAGCTGTTTTGGCCTATGACAAGAAAGCTGGCAGCCAGGTGGGAAATCCAAGAAAGATAAGAAAGGCAGAGTGAGAGAGAGACACAATCCAGCCACACAAGAAGGAAGGTGTGAAACTACTGGTAAGCCATGAAGCCACGTGGCAAGACACAGATTAATAGGAATGGGTTGAATTAAGTTGAAAGAGCTAGCTAGGCCTGCCATAGCCCAAACAGCTTTATTTATTAACCAGTGGGAGTAACACATATTCACAGCATACAGAAAGACATCCCAAATGCAAATAGACTAGACATTGTTGATGTATTTATTGCTTGTATATATTATATATAGTTATTGTACTTATTGTATATAATTTTTTTTACTTTAGCTATAACTTTTAAAAAATTTTAGACAAAAAAGAGAAAATGTAGTGATATTTTATTTGTGTTCTAACAAATAAAACTTACCTGGGAATCAAAGGAAAAAGCCAGCCACTATATTAAACATAGAGGTCAGGCAGTGGTCGCACACGCCTTTAATCCTAGCATTCAGGAGGCAGAGATTCATCCAGATCTCTGAGTTCAAGGCCACACTGGGAACAGAGCCAGGTGTGGTGGCACACACCTTTATTCCCAGCACTAGTTAACCATAGAGGTCTGGAGGTCTGTACAGACAGACAGGAAGTGATAGAGCTGGGCAGTAAGAGGAAGTAAGATGGCATGGCACAGAAAGGTATATAGGCATAAGTATATAGGAAGTAGCACTCTCTTGGGCTGAGGATTTCCCAGTGGTAAGAACTTGTGGATGGCTTGTTCTATTCCTCTGATCTCTCAGCTTTCACCCCAATAACTGGTTCCGGGTTTTTTGTTTTTATTAATAAGACTGTTTAGCAATTTGTGTTACACTACTTTGAAAGCTATAGCAGCTGCCTTTTGTCCATCTGAAAGTGGAGAGTTTTATTTTGTAACATGTATGTAAAATGGAAAGGCTCACTATAAATTACAACTTACATATTTATTTACAACTCATTTAATTTTTACACTTAGCCACTTGATCAATAAATATTTCCCAAATGCTAACTATGTGCTAGTCAGACTATTAGAGGATGTATCAGGGATGAGTTAGGTGAAGGTCCAGAGGTTGATGGATGAGGCGAGCAAGGAGGTGGTTGATGAGAGGAAGTATACGTTCGCATTTGGAAGAGTGAGGGTGGTAATCTATGTCTTTATGAGTAAGATAGCCAGGGTATGTTTTTCTGAGAATGTCGTAATTGAGATGAGATTGGAAAGAAGAGAAGAGCAGAATTGCTGTATGAAATAGTTGGCTGCAGGTAAATTGTACTGGGTATACTCAGAACTGAGGTGGGGACTAGGCACATGGCTCAGTGATCAAGTGCTGGCAATGTAAACCTAAGAACCCGAGTTTGAATCTCCAACACCCATGTAAAGCCGGGTATGGCTGCTTGTGCGTGTGCTTGTCATTCCAGTGTCCTCAGAGCTGGCCAGCCAGCTGGATCAAAATAGTGAGCTTCTGGCTATAGAGAGCCTTTGTTTCAAAAAACAAGGTGGAGAGTGATGGAAAGATGTCTGCCATCCTGCTCTGGCCTTTGTATGTACCTGGATGGGTGTGTGTTTACTTGTGTGCAGTGATGATACTCAGAACTGACCCAGGGACTCAGTTATAAACCATGCCAGTTTGGCTTACAGCAGAGCCTTGGAGCACATCTGTTGGAAAGAATAGAATCTTGGCAGAAGATGGAGAAGGGGAGAAGAGGAAGCCATGACTTTTGCAATGGAGTCAGCAAAGAAAAGCATGGCTGAGGGGAAGTGAGGGCTTTGGAGAGAAGATCCTGGAGGGCCAGGGAAGGCATGCTTAGGCTTCTGGACAGTTTCTGAAAGAGAAGTAGGAAAAGAAGTCCCACTTAGAAAAGCAGGCAGGCTTAGCAGTATAGCCATGAAGGGATGCTCTGTAAGCCGCTGTTGTGAGTGAGGGGCTCCTGGGAAGGGAAAGTACAGTACCTCATCATTAAAGGGATAATCATTCCTTTCATTGCTTTGCTATGACTTCTGGTGAATCAGCTTTGGAACGGTAATTTGGTGAACACCTGTCCAGGAGATTGTCGGGTCCAACTAGATTGATTCTTAAGGGAGGGGGCAGTCATATTTAGTGTTCTAATCTTTGGAGTAGATCAGAATGTCGAGTTGTCTCCACCCAGGGCTAGGGATAGCATCTTTTGACCAGGAGGGCTAAAATGGGCATATGTGATGTTTTCCTTTCTACTGTTACAGATACAAAGTGGTGGACCTAAATGTTCTCTAAGGGTACTAATCCTTGTGTAATTGCAGAACATTCTCCGCGTGCCCCCTCCCCCCAAGAGCTGAGACCCTAAAATCATTAGCTGAAATTAACCCAGAGGTCCAGTTGCAAAGCCATTCACCAGAGGGGATTGGTGCCTGGACTGGAGTTTATGTTGCACCCTAATGTGAAGCTTCCAGGCACTGGTGCTCACTTGGGAGAGGGATAACAAGCCAGAGCCCCCATCTGGCATTTCTAGTCTATAACCAGGAGAGGACCAAAGACATTTCCATCTTCTGTCCAAAGATAAGAATAGAACTCCTGTACTGGGGACCTGGAAGCTACCTAACCAATTTCTATCTCTGGATTTTCAAAAGGGCAGTTGGGGTGTCCCTCAGAAAGGTTCAACACCATAGCCATTTATTATTATTATTGTTATTACTATTATTATTATTACTGACTATTTTAAACACTTTCACAAGCATTGTGACATGTGACAACTGAACATTAGCCATGCTTGTAATTATGATCCACATATTGTGATTAAACAGTTGAAGTTATAGACTATCTTTTAAGTTTTCACATGCACATAATATGATAGAAGAAAGGTTTTGAATTTTTTTTTTGTTGTTGTTGTTTTGATTTTCGAGACAGGATTTCTCTGTGTAGCTTTGCGCCTTTCCTGTAACTCACTTAGTAGACCAGGCTGGCCTCGAACTCACAGAGATCCGCCTGGCTCTGCCTCTGAGTGCTGGGATTAAAGGTGTGTGCCACCACCGCCCGGCAGGTTTTGAATTTTAATGGCAGCAGTCAGTCTGCATCACATTTGGAGGACGTGGCATTTTCAGACTGAATGTTTTTCTTTCAAGAAAGTAACTAACCAAACTCTCCATGTATCTTTTATAGGCGGCATCACTGTCCACATCTCCCTACGAAGATTTATGATAAAACAGAGAAACCATGTCTTCTCACTGAATACACCCAGAATTATCCTATCTATGAGTCTTACCTGCCCAGAGATTCCTTTAAGCCCAAGGGTGTATACAAGAAAGGATCCATACCAATGGAAGGGCTGACCACATCCAGGTGAGGTCAAACAGTGCTATAGAGAAAAATGGTGGAATAAAAGCAACCATGAATAGTGTGATGTCAAGATAATGGCATGTGGTGTTGGTGCAGGGTGGACATGTGACATTAGTGTTGTAATGCTCATGTCCTAGATATCTCTGAAAGAGGTTCTTCTCCTTGTCGGCTTCCTTAACTGTTCCCAAACACCCTCTTACTGAGAAAGAATTCTTGCTTGTTAAAATGGGGGTCAGGAGTCTAAATTGGTCTGTCTAATTAAAGGTGAGAAGTTAAGTAAGTATTAAAGGGAAAGAAGGGGAGAGACGGCTACTGAAAAAGGAATTTTGGCTCTGTGGCAGCCTCTATAACAATTTGGGTGGTTAAAAGAATAGTAATAAATAATGGGTCCTTTTGATGTTATGCTACGGATTTTGAACTAGAGATCCTACAATGTTCAAGATATACAAAGAGAACATTTGATTTTCAATTGTTCCTGATATATTCTAGTTGATTTCCAAGTTGAGATTGTTGGGATCTAGGGCCATGTAGACTCAGAACTGTCTTTGTTAGTGTCATGGAGGTCCCTATTTTCAGGGACTGAGGAAAAAATTCTGTGCTCACAAGACTGTGCATCTCCCATCGACAGTTCTGATAGTGGCCTCCGGATGATGGTGATGCCTGGCTTGGTGATCTAGTGGAGTTAAGAACATCTATCAGTACAGTTGAGTGGGGTTTCAGACCCAGTAAGTCAGTCTCAAGGTGAATAATGATGTGTTCTCAGCCTCCAAGTTCCTCATCCTTGGAAGGCAGGATTTTTGTGCTGTGGAGCTAATAGTCTATACTATTTTCCTTCACAGCACTTAGACATTACAGATGCATGGACAACTTGCTGAATGTCTTCCTATAGCTCACCCCTTGCATCATAATTTTGCATGGTTTTAATAATGATTCCAGGTGGCCCAAAGTGGAGCATGACATCTTTCTCTCAAAATAATGGAAACTTCCTCTCTTGAGATTTTGACTTGGAGGTGTTCTTATCTAAAAAACAGGTGCTCTCTCCTAGACCCTTAAAAGCCATGTCCAGGTTAGGGCAGGAGGTCCCTTAAGGGGAAAAATAAAGCTAAGGGACTTTTGAGCTTGGTAGGAACTACTGGACAGGAGCATCTTGAGAATGGGGTGTAGCTGAAGGATTTGTTTTGATACCAAGTGGTTGTTGTAAATGATTTTGTTTTAAGCACAATTGTTCTGGCTCCTGGTCCATTTGAACAGTGTAACACAACTGCTTTTTCAACCTACAGCTTATTAAATGATGTGAACTTTACAGTTGGGGTTCATTTAGCTGAGAAAACATCATCTCTAGGGTTCTAGAGCTCGAAGCAAAGACCGTGGACTGCTCCCAAGCATTGCTTCTCATGATAAGAGATGACAGGCCACACCCAGGAGGAGTCCTGTGCCTGTGCGTGAAGATGCAGTGGTTAGGAAGGGGTAAAAGTAGTGTTGGGAGGTGACTGTAGACGCCATTTTCTCCTCCCAGGTGGAGCTGTTCTCATCTCGTTACCCTAAGTTTCCAAGAGACAAAGAGCACTTTATTATGAAATCAAAAGCACTAACTTCAAACAATATTGTAACGGAAATGTATTTTCTGTCCTGAAGTATAGAAAAGGGTGCTTGAGATGTTCTTGTTCATTGTCTAAACTTATGAGGACAAACATGTGACAATCCTCTGGGGCAGGATCCGCATCCCACCTCCTGGCTCCAAGGCCCTCAGATGTGGGAGCCCTACATACCCTTCTGTTTCCCGATGCTGTTTTGCAAATCATAAAATTAACCTCTGACCTGAGCTAAGTTATCTTTGCCTGTGTCATTTATAACAATCAAACCATTTCCCAGCAGGTGGGCCTCAGTCAGAGCCACAGCAACAATAAATCCAGTTTACATCAAGAGGTCCCCAGCTACTGAAAGAATTTCCCAAACTCTTAATGATTACAGGGCTTTAAAAAGAGAAAGGGGTGGGATCTAGTTACTAATGGGGAGGAGGAAGAGCAGACCTGGGAGCTGAGTATACCTCAGTCATAGGTCACTTATGTATAAGGTCCTATGTTCAAGTCCTGAAGCTGAGCTTTCAGAATAGGGGTGGGGGTAGGGAGGAGGGGGAGGGGGAGCTGACAGGGGACTCCCCCCACCCCCCCTTTTATCCTACCCTAGGAAGAGGAGCCAGGCACAAACTCACAGGGAAGTCAGTCACTTTCCTGTACCTCAGTCTCATTGCTAGGGTGATTTTTCACAGACTGAGGAAAAGTTGAACTACTTTCAGGAATGCAAAGCAGCTTGCCTCGAGAGGCTTTTAGGGGAAGGGGTGTGTCATCCCATGTCTGCATAACCTCTGGGTCTATGTGGATTGTCACCCCTCTGTTTCCAGAACCCTCATTGCTACAGCGCCTCGCTCATTCCCCTGTCTACAGGTGGACTCTGCATAGTGTCTGAGGCTGGACATGGGGCTCCCACCTGCTGCATGAAAAAGTCATTTGGTCCCGGCTTGGCTGAATTTGGTGATTAAGTCCAGACACAAAAACCACCTGGCTTCTGGAAAGGCCATCAATGCAGCATGAAGCATGATTACAGCTGCACATAGCTCTTACTGACCATAAATTGTAGGGATTTAAAGCAGGTGTCAGAAGGGGAATGCCTGCCATTTCCAGCCCTTCTTACTGGAAAACCCTTTTTTTTTTTTTTCTCTTTTTAAAAAATTTGCAGCCTTTGGTAAGTCTCTCGCAGAGGATTTGCCTTTAGTTCAGCTAGATCTGACATCAATTTATAAAGAAAGTTTGCATTTCTAGCCTCATTTCCCGTTAGGCATATCACTGGATAAAACACTTGGGCCCCCACTTGGGACAGTATTTGTGTTACCTAAATCAGCTTCAGCAGTGTTAAATAGTACCTTAAAAGGGAGTGGGGCACGGGCAAAGTGGGTTAAAGGTGCATGAGTATGTGCACATGTGTGTTCGTATGGGGGGAGGGAGAGAGGGGAGTGAGTGAATGATGGATTTGATTTAAAGGTAAGGGATAGGATGGTGGGGGTAGAGTTACTACTAGTATAGAGAAAGAGAGGGAAGGAAGGAGGGAGGGAGGGGGAGAAGGGGAAGGGAGAAGAGAAGAGAAAGAGATTTGGCTTAAAGGCAGGGGACGAGGATGGTGGAGTGGAGTAGAGTTACTAATCTTGTTTATTGATAAGACATTGATAAATCAGGGAGATTAAGGGAGGGAAGAGCTAAAAGAGAAAGGCCATCTGGTACCTGTTTCCAAAGGCAGGAAGGATGCTAGAAATGGTAATGAGCCCAGTCTTGACATGCTGCTGGAAAAGTATGGGTTTTCTTTGCCGATGGAGTCTGGACTCTGCTATTCAAAGCTACAGTGCTGGGGTTACCTGTGTGGCTGGGGTTACCCGTGTGGCAGGGTGGGCCTGAGGATGGATGAAACAAACAGATAGGGTTCTTAGCACTAGGCTTGACTGGGGAACTTCGGAGCCTTTAACTTTGGTGTGCATCCTTCACTGAGTCTCTGGACATTTTGTTCATTATTTTATTAAGAATTTTATGTCCTTGGTGTTCTGTTTGTTTCTCTGTCTTAATCTTACCCCTTTTGTTCAGATTAGATAGCTTTTAATCAGTTTATCTTCAAGTTACTGAGGCATCCCTCCTTTCTGTAAGCCCAGTGAATTTTTTTTTTTCCTAAGGATAATGTATATTTTAGATTTTTTTTTTCTTCTGAGATGATGTCTCATTCCGTATCCCAGGCTGGCCTAAACTTAGGATCAGACTCCCATCCTGACTGAGTACTGGGATTTGGGGACTCTCGGTGTAGACCACCAGGCCTGGCTCTAGCTTTTTGAGTTTCCATTTGGTTCTTTGGATAATAGCTTCTAGTGCTCTGTCATTTTCCAGCTATGAATTTATTATGACTTTTTTTTTTTTTTTGCCTTTTCTCATTAAGTATAGTTAAAATACCTGCTTTGAGATTGCTTGAGGTACATGGGTCATATTTTCCCGCAGTGTGTCAAGTATTGGTTCTGGACAATATTGTGAATGTTGAATTTGGAGACTCTGGACTGTTTTCTTTTTTACCTTTTTTTCTGAAAAGCATTTTCGTTTGTTTGTTTATTGGGCAGGTAATTTTTGATTAGGCTCAAAGTGCAAATTCCATGTCTTGGGTGGCAGCCCAAATTCCTTTTCAGTTCAGTTAGCCTTAATTCAGAAGCCTGCTTCTGGAGTGTGAGGCAAACAGGGACCTGGGCCCAGTGTTTTAGAGGACTTTGGCTTTGGCTTCTTCCTTCCAAGATTGCCTCACATTTGCTTTTCCTGCTTTTTTTTTGAACAGAAAGAATCTGGCACAGGCTGGTCTTAGCTGCCTCTTCTGGCACAGGCTGGTGGCTGCCTTCAGGCTGTGACTCACAAGCAGTTCACGGAAACTGAAGCAGCAAAGACTGAGCCAGGGCTGTTCTCCCACCTGCTGGCTTTACCCCAGAACCTGCGGATGGGGCTGACTCTAGTCCTGTCCAGCAGTTTAAAGATCATTTCTTCTAGGCTTCGTGGAATGGGACAGATGTTAAGTTCTGCCTCAGGATTTGAGGAGCTGAGAACAGAAGAGGAGAAAGGACTGTAGAACTCAGATCCTGAGTGATGATACTAGAACCCACTTGCTCCAGGGATGACGCCCCATTGGGATCAAGCTTTGTCGTTCTGCTAAGGGTCCCTCTCAGTGTTCTGGAAAAGGTTTTAGACTCTGCCTAGGACAACAGAATGGCTTCCTTAGAAGGTGTCTTTTGAGCTGGGGAAGTTTGAAAATTACATATGGAAATAATGAATAATAATGAAATAACAAATTGAAATAAATCAAAGACAAAGAGTCCTCCCCACCCCAATAAGAGGTGATTGTAAGAGGACAAATCATGAGAAGTGGGTTGACTGAGGCCAAGGAAAGAGATGTTCAAACGTGAATTTGAGGATAGGCACGGTGACTAATTTATGTATGCAGCAGGCCTAAGGGTGAGAGAGACTGGCTCTGAGATGCCTTGGCTGGCGTGTGGAGTAGAATTGTGTTTGCTGGTTGGGGAATGTGTGGGCGGAGAGGAAGTTATGTAGACCCTTTCTAGAAGAGAGAGGAGATGAGGAGAGGCCCAGGAGAAAATAGAGTCTCTGTGTGTGTGTTGTGTGTTGTGTGTGCATGCATGTGTGCGTGTGTGAGCATGTACCATATTTTGTTATTTTTCTTTTAAATGTGGAAAAGACTGGGACAAGTTTAAATATTGGCAGAAAAGAAACAGTAGGGAAAGATGTGAAGCCATGGGCGAGGAGATGACGTTCTCAGGAGGGCAATTTAGGGGAAGGTTTGCAGAGAGAGATTTGCTTTGGCAAAATGGTAGGGCGCCTATTAAGATTACATTTTAATATGATTGATTCCTTGGATACTATAATAAATTCTGAAATTTGCATAAATACTAAACTATTAAAAAAGTAATTGTTGTTTGGCTCCCATGAAAATTCTCCATTCCCTCACTTCCGGGAAAAGGATTTTCGTTAGTAATTGTGTAATTTCCCCTTCCTTTTCCCTGTTACTGCCCAACACCTTTCTTTAGCTCAGCCAAATGGTTGGAAATGAAGTTGCCAGAACTTCCCCAGCAGGGTCACTTTAAACCATACTTAATTCTGGTTTAACTCTTGGCTTTCCATGCTGGATAGCTTTTATAGCTACCTACCTGAAAGAAGCTGAGATTTGTGACCTTTTTTTCCTCTTTATTCATAGTCACAATGAGGCAAACACTGGGCAACGTACCACAGGAAGAGAGGAACCATTGACTGTTGAAAAAATTGTTAAATTTAAGCAATTTCTGGGAAGAATAAAATTTTTTTTTTGTGTGTGTGAACTTGAAGGCTGTAAGATTATGTGTGACTGGGGACATGCAGGTATGCTGTGGTTAATGATAGGTTTCAGTGAGTGTTTCCAACATGAAACTCTAATGAGGAAAGACCGAAATTCTGATAAAATTCACTCTTCAGCCATGTGACTGTTTTGGAGGCAGATACAAATGAATCAAACTTTAAGTTTAAAAATGATCCTCTGTCCTGAGGTAAGAGGCTTTTCCTCCCTTAATCATTTGCCTTCTCTATTGCTGGTCCATAAATACAAATATAGATAGATGCACATGTATAGCAGACTTTGAATTTTGTATGGAAGGAAATTCAGTGATGAATCCATTCCCTAAGTGTAGCTTACAAGCTTTATGTGTCTGCTTCTGTCTTGGAGGAACAACTTGAGACCAGCCCCTGAGCTGGTGAGTTTGTGAGCATTCCTTGGCAGATTTCTGTGGACGAATGGGGGACAGGAATATTCTGGCCTGTCTCGGCCTTTAGTGTCTGGCAACCCTTGGAAGATGGCACCTGGGAGGGGAAGTAGGAATTTTGAGGGAGTCCTAGAGCTCTGGGGTGGGGGACCTTAGCATGCAAGCCTGGACACCTGGCTTTGCTCCTCAGCGCTGGCCTTTGATATCTGCTGCTATTTCTTGGAAGTGCGGAGGGACTCCAGCCTGGTTAGCTATCACCGAACATAGATAGGTAAGGTCACCTCAAAATCCCACTCTGGTCCTGGGAGTGGAGCACCTTCAGCTTCCCATGGTATGTTCTCTTTGGAAGGTAAGTTTTCAGCAGGAAGTTAACTTTCAGGTTAACTGGTTTTCAGATGGGGTTTCAGGCATTTTCAGTGGTTGCTGCAATTGATGATTGAGCAGTCACTATGTATGAGGGTCCTTAATCTAAGAAGAGTAAAAGTGTGGAGCTGACCCTTGGCTTCTTGTTTATTGTCTTGTAGCCTGTCCCTCCACAACTCCCATCTATATAATCAGCTTCCAGATGCTGGGGTCATCAGCGCTCCTTCGATGGAAGCCCATAGTGAGGCCCCTGGGAAGGCAGCTCAGGCTGCAGGATGCTGTTCTTGCTACTAAGATCTATTTTGAGATGTACCTAGAGGGTGTTATGGGAGTTCAACAGAAGCATCTCCCATTTCCCACTTGCAGCCCCAAAGAGACTAATTCTCCTGCTTCCACACTCCTTCATCCCACCAAGCATGCTCAGGACCTGCTTTGGGTTTACTGACAACCCTGTGTATAATTCATGCAAGACAGGTTACAGCAGAGCATGTCACTCTTGCTACTCAAGAATGGCTCAGTAATGCCATACCAGGTGTCAGCCTGGAAGTGGGTTTTATTAGTGTTTAGCCTAATGTTTTCCTGTCCGGAAACCTTTCCCTCCCATTGACAGGGCCGTTCAAGCAAGCACCTTTAGGGAAAGTTCTACTTTTCTCTTGTCCTATTTGGCCAAATGGGATCGAGGAAAAAGCAGTTTGTTTTGAGAAGAACTGACAGCATGGAGATATGAGCAGTGGAGACCGTGGCAGTATAGCCTGACTCAGCTGCATGTGGTCAGGGAGCTCCTTGTGATGGGCAGGTGCCACCTGGGCCTGTCATAACTGTGGCTGATTTGGGGAGGGATTACTTTGCTCTGCTGTGAAGCATCCTTTCTTTTCCATTTTGTTTTCTTATTCTTTGACACAATGGGGGCCCTGACCACATTATGCAGATAGCAAGGAATGGAGACTTTGTGTCTCTACTGTACTTTTCCTCTTGGGATTTTCTCTAAGGCTGAGTGAGTAGAGGAGATAAATATTAGTAGAAGAAGCTCCTGAGAACACAGGGAAAAGGGGAGTGTATCTGAAAAACAGATGTTAGCCCCACAGGAGGGGCTGGATGCAAGGCAGGTGAGATATCGGAATAGGCCTCCTTCTCAATGAGCTTTGTGGTTGACACAGGTGTGGCTAGGGGAGTCAGCCAGGGGACAGGTCTGGGACAACTTGGACATTACACTCGAGAGCTGGCTTTTATCTGGAAGACATTTCAACCTGGTAGGCAAGCTCATCTTATTTTTATTCAGCACTTATTCTGGATACACCAAGGCAGTTGAAGCAGAAGCAGGAAGGGTGTCACGTGGCCCAAGTGAAAAATGGTTTGGATCTGGACCAAAGGGCAAAAAGATCCCCAGTGAGGTAGAAGGGCTATTCCTGGTGAATGACAGACTCTAGCTTTGAGGGGAGGAGTCAAGGATGACACCCCAGAGATCAAGGGGTCAAACATGGGCAAAAATGAATTATAGTGTCATGTTCCAAAGTTAGAGGAGAGAGGAAAAGGCAGAGAGATAGAGTAGAAAATTCAGTTAATGTGAGTCGAGTAGACAACATTGTCTTTTTCCAAGCAAGGACCACAATGACATGTGCTTATTCTTCTCCCAGGAGAGATTTTGGGCTTCACAAAATGGTACCAGTGAAACTCCATCAGCATGACCCATACATTCCAAGCCAAGAGACTATGGATTTACTCACAACATATAAACACGATTTTAACTACCTCCCTGTCTGTCAAGTTGGCCTCATCAAACCTCGGGACAGTAAATTTCCGAATGGTGACAAGATACAGTACCTGCCTACGTACAAAGGTGAGAAAAGGGTGGAGGAGAGGATAGGCCAAGCTTGTAGACCTCCCAGGAAATGGTTATATGTATGCTACCTTAGGGCAAAGGTCAAGAAACCACTTCCTGCCAGCCAAATCCAGCTCACAGCCTGTTTTCGTACAGATGGAAAGCAAAGAATGGCTCTACAATTTCCATTAACTGGAAAAAATTATTTTGAGGCATGTTGGGAACTATGCTATCCAAAGTCCACTATTGACAGGCATGCTATGTTGGAACACTGCTGTAGCTGTTCTTTCATGCATCCACTGTGGCCATTTCTAGGCTGCAGTGGTGAAGCTGAGTGTCATGGCAGAGACTCGCACAGGTGGCAGAAATTGTAGTATCTTGACATTATGGAATATATTCTGTGATCCTTGTCTTAGCTTTCTGTTTGAATCTTACAATGGGGAATCTGTTCAAATTCAAGCTAATTAAGATTCTACAATTTGGTTGTTTCAGTCATCCACCTAAGAGAATTTTGAAATGTAACGTAACATACAGAAAAGAATGTATTATGATTACAGACCAATGAATTTTTACTGTACACACACAAACAGTGCTTGACCAAGAAACACTATATCCAAAGAAGTGGAACACAACCATTGTGCGGACTGTTCATTTTTCATTTTTCTTTTTTTGTCATGCTGGGGATTAAACCCAGGGCCTCCTGAATGCCAGACAAATGTTCTACTACTGAGCTACATTTCTTGCCCCATTATACTTCACCATAATAAGTTAATATTATAAGTTAGTTTTGCCTGGTTTTAATTTTTATATGTTAGATTGATTTATTCTTTTAAAATAATGTATATTTTAAGATGATATATAATAATTATACCCATTTATAGGGTATGAGGTGGCATTTTGATTCATATGTGCATTGTGCAAGGTTTTCAAAAATGTATTTACTTTTAATTTGTGTATATGTGTGTATCTGTGTGAGAATAAGCCATGTGTATGTATGTCCAAGGAAGCCAGAAGGGCTTTGTCTCTTCTGGAATTGGCATTACAGGTGTTATACAACATGGATGTTGAGAACCAAACTCATGTCCTCTGGAAGAGCAGGAAATGCTCTTACCCACTCAGCCATACCTCTAGCTCCTATTTTTATAATTTTTTTTTTTTTTTTTTTTGGTTTTTTGAGACAGGGTTTCTCTGCATAGCTTTGCACCTTTCCTGGAACTCACTTTGGAGACCAGGCTGGCCTCGAACTCACAGAGATCCACCTGGCTCTGCCTCCCAAGTGCTGGGATTAAAGGCGTGCGCCACCACCGCCCGACCTCTATTTTTATAATTTACTCTCTGTGTGTGTGTGTGTGTGTGTGTGTGTGTAATGTTTTTGTCCTAAGTGTGCTATGCCAGAAACACAGACACATTTGTGTCTCTTCATAGTGCTTTATTGAAAAGCAATTCATAAGCTACTTCAGATTGATTGGTTGCACATGGCCAATTAGTTTTGATTTCCCTTTGAAGCTGGCCAGGGAAAACACAGTATTTTTTATTCCAATCCAATTACTACTATTAACTCTCGGATCATGCATTACATATCACTCAGCAACTATAACTCTCTACATATATATAGGCTTCAGAATAGCCGCAAAAGCTGAGGAAGCCATGGAGTTCAAAGGGGCCTTACCCTTTGGTAAGGCAGAGGCCTGTTGCAGATGCACAGAGAATCTCTGTGTGTGGTTAGATACATTCTTAACCAGTCCATTCGGAGAGCTGCTGCAGGGTTTCCAGAGCCAAGCTGCAGAGGTGTGGGAGCCGCAGAGGTGTGGGAGCCGCAAAGTGTAGGCAGTAGAGGTTCAGGGCAGGCCCTGGGAGACAGGATAGACTGGGTGCTTTAGTTGGCCTCATCAGGCAGTGGGGACCGTGCTGAGCTTGAAGTCCAGGAGATGGGTGGGAGTTCTCTGCAGGTAGATCTCTTGAAGGACATTCTGGGTGGCTGGATGACAGGTCGATGGGGCCATTGCCATTGCTGTGTTATGGATCCTACTCTTCTTGGTGTTCAGATGAAAGCATTACACCCTTTGATGGTCTTCACATGTTTGATAAGTTCTTGGGCCTGTTTCTTTGATTTTTATTTGTTTATTTTATTTATTTATTTATTTTTTTGAGACAGGGTTTCTCTGTAGTTTCAGAGCCTGTCCTGGAACTCACTCTGTAGACCAGGCTGGCCTCGAACTAACGGAGATCCACCTGCCTCTGCCTCCTGAGTGCTGGGATTACAGGCGTGTGCCACCACCGCTCGGCACTTTGATTTTTTTTTTAAAGAATTTATTTACTTTTATTTTATGTATAAGAATGTTTTTTCCTGAGTGTATGTATAAGCATCAGGTTGGTGGTAGGAACTGAACCCAGGTGCTCTGGGTGAGCAGCCAGTGTTCTTTACCATGAGCCATCCCTTAGCCCCCAAATACAGTTTTAGTATATCCATGTGCTCCCACATTCCAAGCTATATGGGAAGTCTATAGGTAGCCTCTTTGTACTTTTAGGGAAAAGTTGTCATTTGTATATCATGGTTAGTGTTCTTACCAGCAAGAACATCCTCCTTCTGCCTCTGCATTCAAAATGGAGTCACCTGGGGCAAGGCACAAACTGTAGGTATTGTCTTCTGTAATATGGAGTAAGCCTGGTCTCTACAGTTTTAATCAGAGTAGCACACCTGTCTTTTCAAACATCTCTCTGGGATAAAAACACTCAAAAATCCTCTTTCTTCTTGCCTTTTATTTTCATTAGCATATATTAATTGCACAAAGAAACCGGCTTCATCATGGCACTTTTCTACATGTACATCATATACTTTGACCATATTCACCCCTCTTTGTTACTCTCCCTTGTCCACACCTCCCCTCTCCTGCTGGGTCTTCTCCTCTCCAAATAGTTCTCCTTTTTGTCTGATATTTTTGAAATACATACATTTCATTTGGTATCTGTAACATGCTAGGCATGGTGAGGGAGCATAATGAGTCTTTGACCTTTTAGTAGAGAGACAAGCTATGCAGTCCTGTGGATTGGGCAGGCAGAGTAACAGTCCCCAAACTGTGGCACACAGCCATAAAACCTGAGGTCAGGGAGTGAGAAAGTGGATTCATCCTCAGTAACGCTTGATGCTTATGATGTGTCCTGCTGTCCCAAGAAGACAAGCTAAACAGTTCATGGGGAACATGTTGGGGGCCGCTGTGGGAGCGTGTTAAGGGTTGCTTTTCTTTTTCTTTTTCTTTTTGTTTTTTTGGGACAGGATTTCTCTGTAGTTTTGGTGCCTGTCCTGGATCTCACTCTGTAGACCAGGCTGGCCTTGAACTCATAGAGATCCACTCTGCCTCCAGAGTGCTGGGATTAAAGGTGTGTGCCGCCGCCGCCTGGCAAGGGTCGCTTTTATTAATGAAGCCAAGCGTGTGCGTGGGAGGTGGCAGAGGAGGCTGCAGCGACGTGTTTTTCTTAAGGGGCTGCAATCCATGTGTCGGGGAATCCCGCGTGTTGTTGGTCTTCTCTCCTTAGTCCCGGAACTGATTCTGAGGTGGCCTGGTCTCTGGCTTGCTCATCTTTCGTGGCCCCGTCTTCCTCGATTCTATAGCCGCCTTCTGTCAAGCCACACTCTGAATGTTACTATACTGTAAAATGACCCACTTGTGAAGGGGTCGTGAACCCCAAATCCTGTCTTTCTGGTTTGTTCTCTTGTCTACACCCATGACAGTTCTCAGTATCGCTGGAACCTCTGGGTCATCGACACTTCCTGTCTGCCCCTCCCCATGTAGCTTCCTCCCTGACACTTCACTACAGCCTGCTTTTTAGCAATGTCTCAGACTTTCTCCATTTTGTTGCGCTGTGGCTTCCTCTAACAGAACCCCAGTTCTGCCTCCTCAGGCCTGCACTTGACTATTCACTCAAGCGGGTCTCCAACCTTTCAGTTTATATCCATTGCAAGCTTCACTTGAGCCAGGAAGCCTTAGAAAATGGAACCTCACCATCTGCCCATTTAAGCGCCCTCAGTTGTTATGGTTCTTAAGATGCCAGATCTATACCGACAACTCTGCAGCTGTGAAGGTTCTGGCTCCCGCTGCCTGAGTCCCGCTGCTTCAGCCTTTAGGACTTTCCACAGTTTCCTTCTTCCCTACCTTTCCTGCCAGAGGACATTGTCAGTGTGGTCCCTCTGTGGGGCATTCTCCTCCTCCAGCTACTGGCTGCAATGGCATGCTGTCAGAGGCTTTCCCTGACCCCCCACGTCAGACCACACACCTCAGCACACCTCTGATTATTGTGTAGGCTTGTATTCAAACTTTGTTTCCTTGGACATACTGGAAGCATCTCTCTCTCTTCATCCAAATTATTTTTATTTTTTGCAATTTGTTTTTGTGTTTTGAGATAAAGTCTCACTATGTAGCCTTGGCTGGCTTGGAACTCATTATTTCAGCCTGGCCTGAAACTCATAAGATCTGTCTGCCTCTGCCTCCCTAGTTTTGGGATTAAAGGTATGTACCACCATAACCAGTTTTTTTGTTTTTTTTTTGCAAATTAAAAAAATATAATTACATCATTTTCCTTCTCCATCTCCTTCCTCCATCCTCTCCCATATCTCCTCTCACTCCCTCTCAAATTCTCAAATTCATGGTCTTTCTCTTTAGTTTTTGTTCACACACACACACACACACACACACACACACACACACATGAATACAACTTGATGAATAGTCTGTTTGGTAATAATATATAATGATTTCAGAATTGACCACTTGGTTTTGAACAACCAATTAGGTGGCACCTCCCTAGGGAAAAATAATAAATAATCCCCCCTCATTCAGCTGTCATTAGTTTATGTAGTTCTTTATCTAGGGGTAGGGCTCGGTGAGCTTTTCTCTGTGTTAGCATACCCATTGATGTCATCATTGTTCCGGTCTTACTTAGCCATACTGTTGAAATATCATGGGTGAAGTTTACCTATCTGGGAGACACAACTCTTGTAGCAGACTTCCTAGTTCTCTGACTCTTCTGATCTTTTTGCCCTCTCTTCTGTGAGTTCCTCTGTTCCTTAGGAACAGGAATCATGATGTATCAGTTAGCCACCCCATGATCATTTGCTTTATGACCAGTTGTGGCTTTTTTTTTTTTTTAAAGATTTTATTATTTATTATGTATACAGTGCTCTGTCTGCATGTGTCCCTGAAGGCCAGAAGAGGGCACCAGATCTCATTACAGATGGTTGTGAACCACCACGTGGTTGCTGGGAATTGAACTCGGGACCTCTGGAAGAGCAGTCGGTGCTCTTAACCACTGAGCCATCTCTCCAGCCCTAGTTGTGGCTTTTTGATCTCTATCTGCTGCAAAGAGAAGCTTCTTGGTTTAGGGGTGGGAAGTAGGTATAAGAATAAGTATTTAGAATGTGGCTAGTAATTCTCCTGGTTTAGTAAAATGTCAGTAATGGGTTCTCCTCTTAAGATACATGCTTTCAACAGTTCTGGATAGTTGGGCAGATTTCTATTACCAGGAGTGATATCCCTCCTGTTGTTGAGTGGGCCTTAAGTCCAACTAGACAGTTGTTGATTACTACTAAGATGTAAGTGCCACTGTTGTGCATTTAAAGATATCTTGCCATGCTGGTCATTGGTTGTGGTTCATACACATCAAAGCTGGGTAGAGATATTGGTTGCTTGCATAGCACCGTCCAGGACTATGAAATCTAGTTCTCAGGGAGGAGGATATAAGGTCAGATCCAGCTCCAATCCTCCGAGTCCTGTGCCCAAAGTGTGCATGTCTTCAGCAATAGGGACTTATAGTCAACTTCTAGAAGGCAACCAAAGTAAACAGAAACAGCCTGTGTTCTTTTAGGAATCTCTTGGACTCTCTTAACCAGCTTAAAAGGAGGTTTCTTATGCCTGGTGCTGGGGTTTTTGCCAGATAAGTCTATGACTCTTGGGGGGGGGGTGCATATCTCCTTAAGTGGTACAACTTTATTAAAAGTATATATACATACACACACATATATACACATACACTTATATATTATATGTAATTTTAAGTAAATATAAACTATGATTCTCTATGACATTTTAAGCATTCTAAGTGTTATCTACCTTCCCTCTTTCTCCTTCTGTATTGATCTCCCCCCCCATCTTCCCACTTTCTCCTTCATATCATTTCTATCTTGCTATCCCCCTCTAGAACTCTTCCCACCCCCATGGCCACATTTTCCTCTCCTGATTTTTGTGGCTATTCCCAGTTATGAACTTGCATCTGAAGATTTGAAACTAGGAACCACAGATAAGCGGACATGTGACAGTGTCTTTTTCTGGGTCTGGATTACTTCACTCAATATAACATTTTCGTAAACACCCCAACTGACCCAATTAAGCAATAATTTCCTCCAGGAGTGCCCACAGGTCAATCTGATCTAGGCAGCCCCTCATTGAGACAGTCTTCTCAGGAGATTATAGACTGTGCCCAGTTGACAGCGACAACTAACCATCTCGGCTCCCTCACAGCACTGTCAGCACAGCCAGTGTATCGTGGGGTTGCGTGTGTCTCTGTAGGCTGTGCTCAGTTTCCTTTCATCCGGTGTTTGCCTGAAGATAGAAGTGGGATATCTCAGAACCCAAGAAAGTGTGACAGCTAAGTAAAACTGGAGCAAGCAGGGTGAGGCAGCGAAGGACTCTGATAGGCCTGCTCAATGATAAAGTCTCCCTTCCTCTGTGTACTTTGTGGGTACTCTTGATCTCTGTGAGATATAGGCTCTTCAGAGGAACTGACTGCTCTGTTCACTTTCCTCATTCCCACTCTAGTATAGTGACAGGTCTAGAAATGAAGACTGCACTTTGCTTTCCTTAGGCAGTAGCAAGGATCTCTACTGCCCCTGACAAACTGTTCATTCTTCAAAATAAATAGGCAAAAATTATAACAGTAAACACCTAGGATTCAATCATTTCTACTTCCAGCTTTCCTGAACTCCTCCTTTGTCTATACTGGTCCATCTCCAACCACCCAAACCGTAGAATATTCCACTGCTGAAACTTAACCTTGGCTTATATTAAAATGAAACAGTCCTACTTTTTTCTCTTTTCCTCTTAAACTTTAGATGCCTGCCAACCATTTGCCTATTGGAATAGAATTAGTAAAATATCAGTCAAACATCAGTTAGATTACTGGAGACCATGGAGACCAGGCATGCATCTATGGCAGCCCCACCCCCAACTTAAGTTGGATTCCTAGTTTTCCTAGGTTTAAAAACAAGTGAGTATGTAGTTGACTTGGAGCTGCTGATTTGTAGCCTCCATGTCATAATAGTTATTTTTTTTAATGACACCACCTTATCCATTATGCTGCTGTGAAAACAAACCTGAGACTAAGTATAAATACTAGGTTATTTCTCACAGTGAGAGATACCAGGAAGTCAATGATTAAGGCATCAGTAGTCAGCCCTTAGTTCCAAGATGGTATTTGGTTGCATTGCCTTCACAAGGTAAAAGGGAGGGAATAAAGGGCCTGAGTGATTTCCCTCCATCTCTTTTAAGGGCATACTCCGTTCATGAGGATAGGGCCCTCATGACTGAATCAATTCTCGAAAGGCCCTTCCTCTTCATACCACTACAGAGGAGATTAAATTTTAACATTTGCATTTGGAGTGGAAGGTGTGGTTCAAACTATAACAGTTGCTTATATTTTTAAAAAGAGGAGTAGTTTATTTGATCTCCTCTATGACATCATGGCTTCCAAAGCTGTGCCTTAAATTCCCAGTACCCATTCCCAGCATTTTAGGACAGGAAACTACAGCAAAGGTATGTAAGGGGAGGAATAAATGAATGAATAGTTGTGAGCCGCTGCTTTCAGGGCTCCAGATGACAGTGTTTGGCAATCGTTAGATCCAAATCCCCATTCTTCCAATTACTCTATAGGTCCCAGCCAGGAGCGGGAATGAGGTTTGGGGAAGGACTATGACATTTATTTACCTTGCCCTTGGGTCAGTTCTGAGCCACTTTCCGAATGTAAGAGGTACCATACCCTAGCTTCATTTCTTGGTTTATTGCCCTTTGAATGACTTAAGTCTCATGAAAATTTGCTGCTTTAGTAAGTCTTTCCCCAGTAATCTTACAATTTCTGGCCATATATTACTGTCTGTCTTCCCAAAGAGGGCTGTCAAGGAAGGAAACCAAAGACTCTGGTAATTAAATGTGTGCATTTCAATGGATGTCATTTATATTCTGCTTATGTGTTTTATTTATATTAGTTCTATGAGAAAAATATTCAAACTTCATTTTCTGCTCATGACTAGTACATTTACTGTGGTGAAAGAGAGAGAGAGAGAGAAAGAGAGAAAGAAAAAAAGGGAAAGAAAAGAACCTACCAATAAAAAAATTTCAGCAGCATTTGGTTGTAATTTGTGACATTTTCAAAACACTGTGCAATTGAAAAGATTGAGAGTGTAATTACTTGATGCTCGGCTTTAGGCTTAGTGAAGTTTTTTTCTTTTTTTTTTTCAAGGACATTATTATTGAATGGAATCCCGTTTAAAGAGGTTCTTGCCAATTACCCACATGACACTCTGGCCCTGAAGGCCTTTACTGGTGTGTGAATAGTTTGTCATGTGGAATTCTGAGGTTTTTCAGGGTCTTGTGGATATATATATATATATATATATATATATATATATATATATATATATAATAGTTGCTGGTAGAGGAAGTCAGGACGCTGAATAATAATGTGGTTTTAGCTCTGTTGTTGGTTATCAGGAGTCTCATGAGGCAAGTTTGAGCTTAGAAACTTGTTTTCTTAACACTTCATCCATCAGAGAAGAGGGCCAGGGAAGTTCTGTTTCACTCACCCCTATGCATCTCGTGGCAATGTGTAGGTATCTCCAGGTAGATGTCGCATTTCAGGGCGGCCTGACATGTGGTGGGTTGAACATGTGGTTTGTATTCAGCAAGATGGTTCCCACTAAGGCCCCCTAATGCTTTCAAGATGCTGATAGAGCCATTAATGGCTCTTGGAGAAAGATTATATTTTCAATTAAAATGAAGCCAATTTTGAAGAACTAGTTGGTAGTATTATTGGCCTAAAATAAACTTAGGAGTCTCTCTCTCTCTCTCTCTCTCTCTCTCTCTCTCTGTGTGTGTGTACATTAGGGTTTCTGGAGCAGTAGGAGCTTAATACCCCCCCCCCCCCCCCGCCCCCAGCAAATGATAAAACTTGACAAAGTGGTAAAATCAACTGTTGTAAGACTCTGGAAATCAACCAAAGGCATAGGACACATTGAGAACATCTCTTTAGAGAAGTGATTGACTATGAGCATTGGACATAGGTGGGATTTTATCCTGGAGTTGCTTCTGTCCGCTCACCCTCTTCTCCCAGTTCCATTTGTGTGGTAGTTCTGCTGGGGAGTGAAGACTGGGGAAAAGGTAATCATGGTGCTAGAAAGGTCTGAGTTGATTTCGAAGGGAATTTTGACTAAAAAAAGTTATGTAATGAGAAAACCATTTAGAGATTACAACTTGGGCAACTAGTCCTAGGTTTACGGGAATAATTATGAACAACAGATAAGTAGATGAGTGAGACAATTCATAGGGCGATGCACACAGGGTGCCTTGATAAGCTCAGACATCGCCTAGAGATCTGAAAGGCTGTGCTTTGTAGGCCAGACTGCTGGCAGTCTCAAGAGTCATCAGAGGAAGGACCTTTCTATCTACTCAAATGCTCTGGCTGAATGTGAGGCCTCATATCTGTTCAGCAGAGACATGAAAAAGAAAAAAAAAAAAAGCAAGTTCTGATTTGTAAACCACTTGATCTGTGTACTCTCCGGCTCCCCACAGATGTACCTCACTGACTTGAAGTGCTTGAGTCTAACTTACCATCAATCATTGGCTAACTACTAGGCTCCACTGGAGGATGAATTTCAGGAAGTGGACTTAACAAGTGCACACTAGTGACCTCATACCGAGGAAGAAAAGATTATAGAATGAGTGCAAGGATTTCTCAAATAGGAGGAAAGACAAGAAATCTTAATTGGGGGGGGAGCATTTATTATCTACCGCACTTTGTCTTGGAGAAAGAAAGAGGAAGAGGGAGGGAGGAGAGGAGGAGGAGGGGGAGAAGGGAGAGAAAGAGAGAGACATCATCAGAAAGAGGGATATAGTGTCCATTCACAAAAGCAAAAAATAGTCAAGAGGGAACCCAGATGTTGGAGCTAACAGAAATATATTTGAAAGTAGGTATTGTAAATGTATCTAAAGAGTGGCTGGAAGCCATATTTAAGGAAATGAAAGCAAATATGACAATAATTACTCATCAGCTAGAGAGTGCCAATAAAGGGAAATCGTAATAAAATGAAAGATCCAGAGTTGAATAATAACCATTTGTTTGTTTGTTTGTTTGTTTTAAATCGAGAAGTTTAGCAGTTTTGAATTGACAGAAGAATCAGTGACATAGAGGCAAATCAATAAAGATTATTCAAACTGAACATAAAAGAATAAAAAAACCCAGAAGCTAAGAGATCCAAGAAAGCCATCAAGATTACCAATGTACTCATAATGGGAACTCCACCCCCCAAGAAGGGATAAGAGGGCAGTTAAAGAATTAATTGCTGAAATACCCCAAACATATGAAACATTTACCTAGACACCCAAGAGGCACTATGTAAATAGTATAAACATGAAGAGATCCATGCATTATTGTCAGACTGGAAAAAAATAAAGACAAAGATTTGGAAAGAACCAAAGAGAAATATCTCATCATACAGAGAGAAATGTGGTTCCCATCCAGAGTCACAGTAGGTTGTCTTTAGAAATAATGAAGAATGAGGCAATCAATGGGTTGACATATTGAAATATTGAAAAACATCAAGAATTTTATGCTGAGTAATTTTTATGTTTCAGAAATGAAGAAAAATAACAATATCCTCAGATTAAGACAGAGAGGTCCTATCTTTAGTTGGCTTGTCTTAGAAATGCCCTTAGAGGAAATCGTTGCACAGAGATGGAGAGCGTGCTTATAAATAGAACTATGTAAATATATAGTGGTTTTGTTTTGAGACAGGGTCTTGAGCCGTCCTGGAACTTACTATGTAGCCTAGACAAACAACAGTCCGACAAGCCTGCTGCCCCAGTTTCCCAAGTGCTGGTACTGTAGCTATTTCCCCCTAAGTTCTTAAAAGTCAACTATATAACACATCATACAATGGGGGAGTTTGTTTGAGGAAGGTAGGGTAGAGGTGTAACATCAGAAAGTCCATTAAATAAATCCGAATCTACCGCCTGCCCTAGGCTCAACAAAAATGAAACAAAAGGGCGATTAAACATTTTAGAATAATCAGTGGATCATTAAAGACATTAGGGAAGTCAATAAATTTCTGGAGTCCAATGAAAATGGACACAGAGCATCAGGATCTGTGGGAAACAGCAAAAAGTATTCTACTAGGGAGATTTATGACTATGTGAGCTTGTATGGGGTCAGAAAACAAGCGCAGAACTTGATGATGCATCTCAACGTCTTATAAAGGTAAGGACAAAATGAATCCAAAAGCAATAGAAAGAAAGGAATGACGTCATATGAAATTGAATCTCAAAGTTGGTACAAAGGACCTCAGAAACAGAGACTTGGCTTTTTGAAAGAATAAAACTGGAAAAACCTTGGCCAACTTAACTGAAAGACGTAAAAATGAAATCTCTGGAGATGTCACAACAAACACCACCAGAATCTAGAGGACCGCCAGGGGTTATTTTGAAACCTCATACTTCAATAAATGAGAGAATTTAGTATAAATGAATAAATTTTCAGCTATGGCTCACTATGGTCTAACAAGAGGAAGAAGCAGATTAATAAAGGGATGAGACTGAAGTAGTAACAAGTTTTCTAACAAAGACACTAGACGAGCCAGATTCACTCCTGAATTTTACCTTATCTCTAGAAGAACTAGCTCCCGCGCTCTCAGACTAGTTCATAAAGTCAGAAGGAAGGAATCATCCCAAACTATTCTGTGAAGCCAGGAGTAGACCAATATTCAAACCAGACTAGGTTATAACTAGAAAAGAAA
Organism: Onychomys torridus; assembly: GCF_903995425.1. NCBI lineage: Eukaryota > Metazoa > Chordata > Mammalia > Rodentia > Cricetidae > Onychomys > Onychomys torridus. Next base: position 103,901,334 of record NC_050444.1, on the reverse strand, counting down.
ATGACATCAGTGACTTTTACAAAGCTAGATCCAGAGGTCCTCAACAAAATACTTGGAAGTTCAATTTAACAGCATATTAAAAAGAATATTAAACTTTCATTCTAGGGATGATAGTTTGACAGTCATGAGATAGTAAGTATAATTTAGCATACAAAGTACAAAAAAATCCCAATGTTCAGTAGATGACTTTTTAATAAAAATTAGCATACCATCTTGATCCCCCCAAAAGAGGTACTATTTCAGAACAATAAAGGCTTATATGTAACAAATCTATAGACCATGCCATAAGTGTTGAAGTTAAATGCATTTCCTCTAGAATGAATAAGACATGGTACCTATTCTCTTCACTCTTACTCAACATAGTTAGTGAAATTGTAGCCTTAGCAGCAGGAAAAACCAAACCAAACCAACCAAACAAACCAAAAGGAAAAGAACAACAGCAAAACAAATCAACCAAACAAAAAAACCCAAGATAAAATCAGGAGGAAGAACTAAAGCTATGCCTATTTGCAGATGCTAGGATTCTATAACTAGAAAAATCTTAAAAATTCAAACAAAATACTTCTAGGCCCAGAATATTCAGTGAAGTAGCAGTATACAAAATATACACTAATAAAAAACAAAAAACAACAAACCCCCCAAACTGTGGCTTTTTAACATATACACAAAATAAACCCAGTGAGAAAGAAATTAGGAAAACTGACCAAGTGATGAATACCCAGAAATGAATTCAAGCACCTCTAGGCATTCGATTTTCAACAAAAGTGCAAAAATGTCTCCTGGAAAAGAGATAGCTTTTTAACAAATTATGTTGGGAGAATTGAGTATCCACATGCAGAAGATTGGTCTAGATCTTGCTCACTCATTAGAAAAAAAACAAGAACAAAAACAAAAACCAAACATGATGGAAGACCTTATAAGAATATCTAAAACTTTGAAATCACTAGGATAAAATAGACTCATTACTCATTCTCAGCTGTGACCTAATATCCGACAAGGAAGTCACTTGAGGAAGGTTTGAGAATGCAGTCCATCATGGTGGTTTTATACCCAAAAGTGGTGTATGTGGTTCATGTGGTAGTTCTGTTTCCAGTTTTTTGAGAAGCCTCCATCTTGATTTCCAGACTGGCTGCACAAACTTACATTCTCATGAGTAATGAATAATATTTCTCTTCTCTTACATTTTTGCCAGCATTTGTTGCCATTTTTTCCTTGATAATAGCCATTCTGCCTACAGGGATATGGTGTCTTAAAAGTCTTAATTTACATTTCCCTAATGGCTAAGGGTGTTAACACTTTAAAAAATATTGTTGGCCGTTTTATTACTTCTTTTGAGAATCTTCAGTTCATTAGTTAGTTTATTGATTGGATGATTTACTTATTTGGGTTTTAATTTTTTTGTAGTTCTTTATATATATTGTATATCAATCCTTTGCATGATAATGAATAATGGTGTGTGTGTGTGTGTGTGTGTTTGTATTTGTGTTTGTGTTTGTGTTCCATTCTAGGTTATGACTTGGCGCTCATCATTGTTTCCTTTGTTGTCCAGAAGCTTTTTATTTTATTTAATCCCATTTGGCAATCCATAGAGTTATTTCCTGTGACATTGGAATGCTGGTTAGGACATCCTTGCTCCTTATATTGAAGTGTTTTGTTTTACATGTCCCACTAACACTTTTAAAGATTAAGGTTTTACATTAAGGTTTTTGATTTTTGTGCAGAATGAGATGTGGATTTAATTTCATTCTTCTGCATATGGAAATCCAGTTCCTAGCAGAATTTGTTGAAAGGACTGTCTTTTCTCCAATGTATGCTTTTGGAAGCTTTGTAAAAAATGAAGTGGCTGTAACTGAGTGCATTTATTCCTGGGTCCTCTATTGCATTTCACTGGTTGGAAGATCTGGTTTTGTGCAAGCATCATGCTGTTTTTGCCACTATGGCTTTGTGTTGTAGACTGATAATAGGTGTTACACATGGTACCTCTGGCATTGCTCTTTCTGCAAAGGATTCCTTAGATATTCAGGGTATTTTGTGCTGCCATATGAATTTAGAATTGTTTCTATATGTCTGTTAAGAATGTCATTGGAAACGTGGTGGGGTACATTGAATCTGTAGATGGCTTTCAGTACTATTGCCAGTTTCACAATATTAGTTCTGCCTGTGCATGAACATGGGAAGTCTTTGCATCTTCTAAAAGTCTCCTTTTCATTGTAGATATCTTTTATATCCTTGATTATGTTTATTATTCCACATATTTAGATTTTTTGAAGCTTTTATAAATGTGACCCACCTTTTTTCTTGGCCAGTTTATCAATATAGAAAAACTACGGATTTTTGCAAGTTAATTTTATACCTTGCTACTTTGCAGAAAGGGTTTATCAGGTCTAAGAGTACTTTAGTGAGTCTTTAGGGTCTATTAAGTATAGGATCACATCATATGTAACTAGGGATATTTTGACCTTTTCCTTCCCTATCTGTACCCCTTTTATTTCTTTCTCTTGTCTTATTGCTTTGGCTAAGACTTCAAGTTCTTTGTGGAGAGAGGAAAGGACACTCTTGTCTAATTCTAGATGTTAGAGTTTCAGTTTTCCCCAGTTAGTATAATGTTGTCTATAGGTTTGCTGTATACAGACTTCAATATGTTGAAGTATAGTCCTTCTGTTTCCAGTTTCTTCAGAACTTTTAAGAAAGATTTATTTTATGTATATGAGTGTTTTTCCTGTGTGTCAGGTGTACCACCCACCATGCAGTGTCCATGGAGTCCAGAAGAAGATGTTTGATCCCCTGGAACTGGAATTACAGACAATTGTGAGCTGACATGTGGATGCTGGGAATTGAACCTGTGCTCTTGACAGCTGAGCTGCCTCTCCAGCCTTCTCACAACTTTCCTTATAAAGCAATGCTGCACTTTGTTGAAGGCCTTTTCTGCATGACTAAGATAATCACGTGGTTTCTGTAATTAAGTCTATTTATGTACTGAATTA